>NC_090696.1:30397500-30400000 GCF_040954835.1 Lepisosteus oculatus
GCTCGCTTCTTAGGAGACCACGGCTCAGCACCACTGCTTAGCGCTTCGAAGTAGGTTTATGTCCATTGCCAAGCGTGCATCATCATCGTTGGTTTTGTTGTATTTTTAGGCATTCAAAGCTGGTAGTAAAAGGCTGGAATGAAGTTTCTAGGCCTCTGCTCTCGGGCTGGGTGAGGAAAACTCTACTTGATCAGAGCACGATTGAGATGCCTGCGGTGTCTTCACCTGGCATGGTCTCTGCCACAAAGTCCACTGCCATCTCAACCTCACGGCTGGCTGGGTGCTTGAGTCGCGCTCTGAGGTGAATTTCGGGTGTTTGCGGCTTCTGGAGATGACCGTGGCAGCCAGTCACTCTATGTTCCTTGGTCATAGCGGTGACTTGCTCCCTTCCCCCTCCTTCCTCAGAGCTTGGCTTGCTTAGGGGAAGTCCCGCCTTCTCCTTTGCGTCCCTAGCCATTTGCCGTCCAATGGCTGTGTGCTGAATCAGATGCCGCAGACATTTCCCAGGGTGCTCCTCTGCATCATACCGAGGGCTATGTCTTTTCAAAAATTCGGGCCTTGACAAACACCGCCAACTCTGAATAGTCAGCTACTTATGACAAAGGCGTGAAGAGTGAATTCAGATGGTAAAAGTTTGATACGGAAGACATAGCTTAAATTACCCTCCCACACACCACTCACACCACGGAAGGGAACACCTCCCAGGTGCCGTGGCACATATACGGCCAGTTGGCCCCCACTAGCTGTGCTTGCTTCGGCAGCACATATACTAAAATTGGAACGATACAGAGAAGATTAGCATGGCCCCTGCGCAAGGATGACACGCAAATTCGTGAAGCGTTCCATATTTTGGAGCTCGCTTCTTAGGAGACCACGGCTCAGCACCACTGCTTAGCGCTTCGAAGTAGGTTTATGTCCATTGCCATGTGTGCATCATCATCTTTGGTTTTGTTGTATTTTTAGGCATTCAAAGCTGGTAGTAAAAGGCTGGAATGAAGTTTCTAGGCCTCTGCTCTCGGGCTGGGTGAGGAAAACTCTACTTGATCAGAGCACGATTGAGATGCCTGCGGTGTCTTCACCTGGCATGGTCTCTGCCGCAAAGTCCACTGCCATCTCAACCTCACGGCCAGCTGGCTGGGTGCTTGAGTCGCGCTCTGAGGTGAATTTCGGGTGTTTGCGGCTTCTGGAGATGACCGTGGCAGCCAGTCACTCTATGTTCCTTGGTCATAGCGGTGACTTGCTCCCTTCCCCCTCCTTCCTCAGAGCTTGGCTTGCATAGGGGAAGTCCCGCCTTCTCCTTTGCGTCCCTAGCCATTTGCCGTCCAATGGCTGTGTGCTGAATCAGATTCCGCAGACATTTCCCAGGGTGCTCCTCTGCATCATATCGAGGGCTATGTCTTTTCAAAATTCGGGCCTTGACAAACACCGCCAACTCTGACTCTGAATAGTCAGCTACTTATGACAAAGACGTGAAGAGTGAATTCAGATGGTAAAAGTTTGATACGGAAGACATAGCTTAAATTACCCTCCCACACACAACTCACACCACGGAAGGGAACACCTCCCAGGTGCCGTGGCACATATACGGCCAGTTGGCCCC
This sequence comes from Lepisosteus oculatus, assembly GCF_040954835.1. Taxonomy (NCBI): domain Eukaryota; kingdom Metazoa; phylum Chordata; class Actinopteri; order Semionotiformes; family Lepisosteidae; genus Lepisosteus; species Lepisosteus oculatus. The sequence continues at coordinate 30,399,101 of NC_090696.1, forward strand.
CACTAGCTGTGCTTGCTTCGGCAGCACATATACTAAAATTGGAACGATACAGAGAAGATTAGCATGGCCCCTGCGCAAGGATGACACGCAAATTCATGAAGCTTTCCATATTTTGGAGCTCGCTTCTTAGGAGACCACGGCTCAGCACCACTGCTTAGCGCTTCGAAGTAGGTTTATGTCCATTGCCATGTGTGCATAATCATCTTTGGTTTTGTTGTATTTTTAGGCATTCAAAGCTGGTAGTAAAGGGCTGGAATGAAGTTTCTAGGCCTCTGCTCTCGGGCTGGGTGAGGAAAACTCTACTTGATCAGAGCACGATTGAGATGCCTGCGGTGTCTTCACCTGGCATGGTCTCTGCCGCAAAGTCCACTGCCATCTCAACCTCACGGCCAGCTGGCTGGGTGCTTGAGTCGCGCTCTGAGGTGAATTTCGGGTGTTTGCGGCTTCTGGAGATGACCGTGGCAGCCAGTCACTCTATGTTCCTTGGTCATAGCGGTGACTTGCTCCCTTCCCCCTCCTTCCTCAGAGCTTGGCTTGCATAGGGGAAGTCCCGCCTTCTCCTTTGCGTCCCTAGCCATTTGCCGTCCAATGGCTGTGTGCTGAATCAGATTCCGCAGACATTTCCCAGGGTGCTCCTCTGCATCATATCGAGGGCTATGTCTTTTCAAAATTCGGGCCTTGACAAACACCGCCAACTCTGACTCTGAATAGTCAGCTACTTATGACAAAGACGTGAAGAGTGAATTCAGATGGTAAAAGTTTGATACGGAAGACATAGCTTAAATTACCCTCCCACACACAACTCACACCACGGAAGGGAACACCTCCCAGGTGCCGTGGCACATATACGGCCAGTTGGCCCCCACTAGCTGTGCTTGCTTTGGCAGCACATATACTAAA
>NC_090696.1:30482500-30485000 GCF_040954835.1 Lepisosteus oculatus
ACCTCCCAGGTGCCGTGGCACATATACGGCCAGTTGGCCCCCACTAGCTGTGCTTGCTTCGGCAGCACATATACTAAAATTGGAACGATACAGAGAAGATTAGCATGGCCCCTGCGCAAGGATGACACGCAAATTCGTGAAGCGTTCCATATTTTGGAGCTCGCTTCTTAGGAGACCACGGCTCAGCACCACTGCTTAGCGCTTCGAAGTAGGTTTATGTCCATTGCCATGTGTGCATCATCATCTTTGGTTTTGTTGTATTTTTAGGCATTCAAAGCTGGTAGTAAAGGGCTGGAATGAAGTTTCTAGGCCTCTGCTCTCGGGCTGGGTGAGGAAAACTCTACTTGATCAGAGCACGATTGAGATGCCTGCGGTGTCTTCACCTGGCATGGTCTCTGCCGCAAAGTCCACTGCCATCTCAACCTCACGGCCAGCTGGCTGGGTGCTTGAGTCGCGCTCTGCTTCTTAGGAGACCACGGCTCAGCACCACTGCTTAGCGCTTCGAAGTAGGTTTATGTCCATTGCCATGCGTGCATCATCATCGTTGGTTTTGTTGTATTTTTAGGCATTCAAAGCTGGTAGTAAAAGGCTGGAATGAAGTTTCTAGGCCTCTGCTCTCGGGCTGGGTGAGGAAAACTCTACTTGATCAGAGCACGATTGAGATGCCTGCGGTGTCTTCACCTGGCATGGTCTCTGCCGCAAAGTCCACTGCCATCTCAACCTCACGGCTGGCTGGGTGCTTGAGTCGCGCTCTGAGGTGAATTTCGGGTGTTTGCGGCTTCTGGAGATGACCGTGGCAGCCAGTCACTCTATGTTCCTTGGTCATAGCGGTGACTTGCTCCCTTCCCCCTCCTTCCTCAGAGCTTGGCTTGCTTAGGGGAAGTCCCGCCTTCTCCTTTGCGTCCCTAGCCATTTGCCGTCCAATGGCTGTGTGCTGAATCAGATGCCGCAGACATTTCCCAGGGTGCTCCTCTGCATCATACCGAGGGCTATGTCTTTTCAAAAATTCGGGCCTTGACAAACACCGCCAACTCTGAATAGTCAGCTACTTATGACAAAGGCGTGAAGAGTGAATTCAGATGGTAAAAGTTTGATACGGAAGACATAGCTTAAATTACCCTCCCACACACCACTCACACCACGGAAGGGAACACCTCCCAGGTGCTGTGGCACATATACGGCCAGTTGGCCCCATATACTAATATATACCATATACACATATACTAAAATTGGAACGATACAGAGAAGATTAGCATGGCCCCTGCGCAAGGATGACACGCAAATTCGTGAAGCGTTCCATATTTTGGAGCTCGCTTCTTAGGAGACCACGGCTCAGCACCACTGCTTAGCGCTTCGAAGTAGGTTTATGTCCATTGCCATGCGTGCATCATCATCGTTGGTTTTGTTGTATTTTTAGGCATTCAAAGCTGGTAGTAAAAGGCTGGAATGAAGTTTCTAGGCCTCTGCTCTCGGGCTGGGTGAGGAAAACTCTACTTGATCAGAGCACGATTGAGATGCCTGCGGTGTCTTCACCTGGCATGGTCTCTGCCGCAAAGTCCACTGCCATCTCAACCTCACGGCTGGCTGGGTGTTTGAGTCGCGCTCCGAGGTGAATTTCGGGTGTTTGCGGCTTCTGGAGATGACCGTGGCAGCCAGTCACTCTATGTTCCTTGGTCATAGCGGTGACTTGCTCCCTTCCCCCTCCTTCCTCAGAGCTTGGCTTGCTTAGGGGAAGTCCCGCCTTCTCCTTTGCGTCCCTAGCCATTTGCCGTCCAATGGCTGTGTGCTGAATCAGATGCCGCAGACATTTCCCAGGGTGCTCCTCTGCATCATACCGAGGGCTATGTCTTTTCAAAAATTCGGGCCTTGACAAACACCGCCAACTCTGAATAGTCAGCTACTTATGACAAAGGCGTGAAGAGTGAATTCAGATGGTAAAAGTTTGATACGGAAGACATAGCTTAAATTACCCTCCCACACACCACTCACACCACGGAAGGGAACACCTCCCAGGTGCCGTGGCACATATACGGCCTGTTGGCCCCCACTAGCTGTGCTTGCTTCGGCAGCACATATACTAAAATTGGAACGATACAGAGAAGATTAGCATGGCCCCTGCGCAAGGATGACAAGCAAATTCGTGAAGCGTTCCATATTTTGGAGCTCGCTTCTTAGGAGACCACGGCTCAGCACCACTGCTTAGCGCTTCGAAGTAGGTTTATGTCCATTGCCATGCGTGCATCATCATCGTTGGTTTTGTTGTATTTTTAGGCATTCAAAGCTGGTAGTAAAAGGCTGGAATTAAGTTTCTAGGCCTCTGCTCTCGGGCTGGGTGAGGAAAACTCTACTTGATCAGAGCACGATTGAGATGCCTGCGGTGTCTTCACCTGGCATGGTCTCTGCCGCAAAGTCCACTGCCATCTCAACCTCACGGCTGGCTGGGTGTTTGAGTCGCGCTCCGAGGTGAATTTCGGGTGTTTGCGGCTTCTGGAGATGACCG
>NC_090696.1:30490000-30497500 GCF_040954835.1 Lepisosteus oculatus
CATATACTAAAATTGGAACGATACAGAGAAAATTAGCATGGCCCCTGCGCAAGGATGACACGCAAATTCGTGAAGCATTCCATATTTTGGAGCTCGCTTCTTAGGAGACCACGGCTCAGCACCACTGCTTAGCGCTTCGAAGTAGGTTTATGTCCATTGCCATGCGTGCATCATCATCGTTGGTTTTGTTGTATTTTTAGGCATTCAAAGCTGGTAGTAAAAGGCTGGAATGAAGTTTCTAGGCCTCTGCTCTCGGGCTGGGTGAGGAAAACTCTACTTGATCAGAGCACGATTGAGATGCCTGCGGTGTCTTCACCTGGCATGGTCTCTGCCGCAAAGTCCACTGCCATCTCAACCTCACGGCTGGCTGGGTGCTTGAGTCGCGCTCTGAGGTGAATTTCGGGTGTTTGCGGCTTCTGGAGATGACCGTGGCAGCCAGTCACTCTATGTTCCTTGGTCATAGCGGTGACTTGCTCCCTTCCCCCTCCTTCCTCAGAGCTTGGCTTGCTTAGGGGAAGTCCCGCCTTCTCCTTTGCGTCCCTAGCCATTTGCCGTCCAATGGCTGTGTGCTGAATCAGATGCCGCAGACATTTCCCAGGGTGCTCCTCTGCATCATACCGAGGGCTATGTCTTTTCAAAAATTCGGGCCTTGACAAACACCGCCAACTCTGAATAGTCAGCTACTTATGACAAAGGCGTGAAGAGTGAATTCAGATGGTAAAAGTTTGATACGGAAGACATAGCTTAAATTACCCTCCCACACACCACTCACACCACGGAAGGGAACACCTCCCAGGTGCCGTGGCACATATACGGCCAGTTGGCCCCCACTAGCTGTGCTTGCTTCGGCAGCACATATACTAAAATTGGAACGATACAGAGAAAATTAGCATGGCCCCTGCGCAAGGATGACACGCAAATTCGTGAAGCATTCCATATTTTGGAGCACGCTTCTTAGGAGACCACGGCTCAGCACCACTGCTTAGCGCTTCGAAGTAGGTTTATGTCCATTGCCATGCGTGCATCATCATCGTTGGTTTTGTTGTATTTTTAGGCATTCAAAGCTGGTAGTAAAAGGCTGGAATGAAGTTTCTAGGCCTCTGCTCTCGGGCTGGGTGAGGAAAACTCTACTTGATCAGAGCACGATTGAGATGCCTGCGGTGTCTTCACCTGGCATGGTCTCTGCCGCAAAGTCCACTGCCATCTCAACCTCACGGCTGGCTGGGTGCTTGAGTCGCGCTCTGAGGTGAATTTCGGGTGTTTGCAGCTTCTGGAGATGACCGTGGCAGCCAGTCACTCTATGTTCCTTGGTCATAGCGGTGACTTGCTCCCTTCCCCCTCCTTCCTCAGAGCTTGGCTTGCTTAGGGGAAGTCCCGCCTTCTCCTTTGCGTCCCTAGCCATTTGCCGTCCAATGGCTGTGTGCTGAATCAGATGCCGCAGACATTTCCCAGGGTGCTCCTCTGCATCATACCGAGGGCTATGTCTTTTCAAAAATTCGGGCCTTGACAAACACCGCCAACTCTGAATAGTCAGCTACTTATGACAAAGGCGTGAAGAGTGAATTCAGATGGTAAAAGTTTGATACGGAAGACATAGCTTAAATTACCCTCCCACACACCACTCACACCACGGAAGGGAACACCTCCCAGGTGCTGTGGCACATATACGGCCAGTTGGCCCCATATACTAATATATACCATATACACATATACTAAAATTGGAACGATACAGAGAAGATTAGCATGGCCCCTGCGCAAGGATGACACGCAAATTCGTGAAGCGTTCCATATTTTGGAGCTCGCTTCTTAGGAGACCACGGCTCAGCACCACTGCTTAGCGCTTCGAAGTAGGTTTATGTCCATTGCCATGCGTACATCATCATCGTTGGTTTTGTTGTATTTTTAGGCATTCAAAGCTGGTAGTAAAAGGCTGGAATGAAGTTTCTAGGCCTCTGCTCTCGGGCTGGGTGAGGAAAACTCTACTTGATCAGAGCACGATTGAGATGCCTGCGGTGTCTTCACCTGGCATGGTCTCTGCCGCAAAGTCCACTGCCATCTCAACCTCACGGCTGGCTGGGTGTTTGAGTCGCGCTCCGAGGTGAATTTCGGGTGTTTGCGGCTTCTGGAGATGACCGTGGCAGCCAGTCACTCTATGTTCCTTGGTCATAGCGGTGACTTGCTCCCTTCCCCCTCCTTCCTCAGAGCTTGGCTTGCTTAGGGGAAGTCCCGCCTTCTCCTTTGCGTCCCTAGCCATTTGCCGTCCAATGGCTGTGTGCTGAATCAGATGCCGCAGACATTTCCCAGGGTGCTCCTCTGCGTCATACCGAGGGCTATGTCTTTTCAAAAATTCGGGCCTTGACAAACACCGCCAACTCTGAATAGTCAGCTACTTATGACAAAGGCGTGAAGAGTGAATTCAGATGGTAAAAGTTTGATACGGAAGACATAGCTTAAATTACCCTCCCACACACCACTCACACCACGGAAGGGAACACCTCCCAGGTGCCGTGGCACATATACGGCCAGTTGGCCCCCACTAGCTGTGCTTGCTTCGGCAGCACATATACTAAAATTGGAACGATACAGAGAAGATTAGCATGGCCCCTGCGCAAGGATGACACGCAAATTCGTGAAGCGTTCCATATTTTGGAGCTCGCTTCTTAGGAGACCACGGCTCAGCACCACTGCTTAGCGCTTCGAAGTAGGTTTATGTCCATTGCCATGCGTGCATCATCATCGTTGGTTTTGTTGTATTTTTAGGCATTCAAAGCTGGTAGTAAAAGGCTGGAATGAAGTTTCTAGGCCTCTGCTCTCGGGCTGGGTGAGGAAAACTCTACTTGATCAGAGCACGATTGAGATGCCTGCGGTGTCTTCACCTGGCATGGTCTCTGCCGCAAAGTCCACTGCCATCTCAACCTCACGGCTGGCTGGATGCTTGAGTCGCGCTCTGAGGTGAATTTTGTGTGTTTGCGGCTTCTGGAGATGACCGTGGCAGCCAGTCACTCTATGTTCCTTGGTCATAGCGGTGACTTGCTCCCTTCCCCCTCCTTCCTCAGAGCTTGGCTTGCTTAGGGGAAGTCCCGCCTTCTCCTTTGCGTCCCTAGCCATTTGCTGTCCAATGGCTGTGTGCTGAATCAGATGCCGCAGACATTTCCCAGGGTGCTCCTCTGCATCATACCGAGGGCTATGTCTTTTCAAAAATTCGGGCCTTGACAAACACCGCCAACTCTGACTCTGAATAGTCAGCTACTTATGACAAAGGCGTGAAGAGTGAATTCAGATGGTAAAAGTTTGATACGGAAGACATAGCTTAAATTACCCTCCCACACACCACTCACACCACGGAAGGGAACACCTCCCAGGTCCCGTGGCACATATACGGCCAGTTGGCCCCCACTAGCTGTGCTTGCATCGGCAGCACATATACTAAAATTGGAACGATACAGAGAAGATTAGCATGGCCCCTGCGCAAGGATGACACGCAAATTCGTGAAGCGTTCCATATTTTGGAGCTCGCTTCTTAGGAGACCACGGCTCAGCACCACTGCTTAGCGCTTCGAAGTAGGTTTATGTCCATTGCCATGTGTGCATCATCATCTTTGGTTTTGTTGTATTTTTAGGCATTCAAAGCTGGTAGTAAAGGGCTGGAATGAAGTTTCTAGGCCTCTGCTCTCGGGCTGGGTGAGGAAAACTCTACTTGATCAGAGCACGATTGAGATGCCTGCAGTGTCTTCACCTGGCATGGTCTCTGCCGCAAAGTCCACTGCCATCTCAACCTCACGGCCAGCTGGCTGGGTGCTTGAGTCGCGCTCTGAGGTGAATTTCGGGTGTTTGCGGCTTCTGGAGATGACCGTGGCAGCCAGTCACTCTATGTTCCTTGGTCATAGCGGTGACTTGCTCCCTTCCCCCTCCTTCCTCAGAGCTTGGCTTGCTTAGGGGAAGTCCCGCCTTCTCCTTTGCGTCCCTAGCCATTTGCCGTCCAATGGCTGTGTGCTGAATCAGATGCCGCAGACATTTCCCAGGGTGCTCCTCTGCATCATACCGAGGGCTATGTCTTTTCAAAAATTCGGGCCTTGACAAACACCGCCAACTCTGACTCTGAATAGTCAGCTACTTATGACAAAGGCGTGAAGAGTGAATTCAGATGGTAAAAGTTTGATACGGAAGACATAGCTTAAATTACCCTCCCACACACCACTCACACCACGGAAGGGAACACCTCCCAGGTGCCGTGGCACATATACGGCCAGTTGGCCCCCACTAGCTGTGCTTGCTTCGGCAGCACATATACTAAAATTGGAACGATACAGAGAAGATTAGCATGGCCCCTGCGCAAGGATGACACGCAAATTCGTGAAGCGTTCCATATTTTGGAGCTCGCTTCTTAGGAGACCACGGCTCAGCACCACTGCTTAGCGCTTCGAAGTAGGTTTATGTCCATTGCCATGTGTGCATCATCATCTTTGGTTTTGTTGTATTTTTAGGCATTCAAAGCTGGTAGTAAAGGGCTGGAATGAAGTTTCTAGGCCTCTGCTCTCGGGCTGGGTGAGGAAAACTCTACTTGATCAGAGCACGATTGAGATGCCTGCGGTGTCTTCACCTGGCATGGTCTCTGCCGCAAAGTCCACTGCCATCTCAACCTCACGGCTGGCTGGGTGCTTGAGTCGCGCTCTGAGGTGAATTTCGGGTGTTTGCGGCTTCTGGAGATGACCGTGGCAGCCAGTCACTCTATGTTCCTTGGTCATAGCGGTGACTTGCTCCCTTCCCCCTCCTTCCTCAGAGCTTGGCTTGCTTAGGGGAAGTCCCGCCTTCTCCTTTGCGTCCCTAGCCATTTGCCGTCCAATGGCTGTGTGCTGAATCAGATGCCGCAGACATTTCCCAGGGTGCTCCTCTGCATCATACCGAGGGCTATGTCTTTTCAAAAATTCGGGCCTTGACAAACACCGCCAACTCTGAATAGTCAGCTACTTATGACAAAGGCGTGAAGAGTGAATTCAGATGGTAAAAGTTTGATACGGAAGACATAGCTTAAATTACCCTCCCACACACCACTCACACCACGGAAGGGAACACCTCCCAGGTGCCGTGGCACATATACGGCCAGTTGGCCCCATATACTAATATATACCATATACACATATACTAAAATTGGAACGATACAGAGAAGATTAGCATGGCCCCTGCGCAAGGATGACACGCAAATTCGTGAAGCGTTCCATATTTTGGAGCTCGCTTCTTAGGAGACCACGGCTCAGCACCACTGCTTAGCGCTTCGAAGTAGGTTTATGTCCATTGCCATGCGTACATCATCATCGTTGGTTTTGTTGTATTTTTAGGCATTCAAAGCTGGTAGTAAAAGGCTGGAATGAAGTTTCTAGGCCTCTGCTCTCGGGCTGGGTGAGGAAAACTCTACTTGATCAGAGCACGATTGAGATGCCTGCGGTGTCTTCACCTGGCATGGTCTCTGCCGCAAAGTCCACTGCCATCTCAACCTCACGGCTGGCTGGGTGTTTGAGTCGCGCTCCGAGGTGAATTTCGGGTGTTTGCGGCTTCTGGAGATGACCGTGGCAGCCAGTCACTCTATGTTCCTTGGTCATAGCGGTGACTTGCTCCCTTCCCCCTCCTTCCTCAGAGCTTGGCTTGCTTAGGGGAAGTCCCGCCTTCTCCTTTGCGTCCCTAGCCATTTGCCGTCCAATGGCTGTGTGCTGAATCAGATGCCGCAGACATTTCCCAGGGTGCTCCTCTGCATCATACCGAGGGCTATGTCTTTTCAAAAATTCGGGCCTTGACAAACACCGCCAACTCTGAATAGTCAGCTACTTATGACAAAGGCGTGAAGAGTGAATTCTGATGGTAAAAGTTTGATACGGAAGACATAGCTTAAATTACCCTCCCACACACCACTCACACCACGGAAGGGAACACCTCCCAGGTGCCGTGGCACATATACGGCCAGTTGGCCCCCACTAGCTGTGCTTGCTTCGGCAGCACATATACTAAAATTGGAACGATACAGAGAAGATTAGCATGGCCCCTGCGCAAGGATGACACGCAAATTCGTGAAGCATTCCATATTTTGGAGCTCGCTTCTTAGGAGACCACGGCTCAGCACCACTGCTTAGCGCTTCGAAGTAGGTTTATGTCCATTGCCATGTGTGCATCATCATCTTTGGTTTTGTTGTATTTTTAGGCATTCAAAGCTGGTAGTAAAGGGCTGGAATGAAGTTTCTAGGCCTCTGCTCTCGGGCTGGGTGAGGAAAACTCTACTTGATCAGAGCACGATTGAGATGCCTGCGGTGTCTTCACCTGGCATGGTCTCTGCCGCAAAGTCCACTGCCATCTCAACCTCACGGCCAGCTGGCTGGGTGCTTGAGTCGCGCTCTGAGGTGAATTTCGGGTGTTTGCGGCTTCTGGAGATGACCGTGGCAGCCAGTCACTCTATGTTCCTTGGTCATAGCGGTGACTTGCTCCCTTCCCCCTCCTTCCTCAGAGCTTGGCTTGCTTAGGGGAAGTCCCGCCTTCTCCTTTGCGTCCCTAGCCATTTGCCGTCCAATGGCTGTGTGCTGAATCAGATGCCGCAGACATTTCCCAGGGTGCTCCTCTGCATCATACCGAGGGCTATGTCTTTTCAAAAATTCGGGCCTTGACAAACACCGCCAACTCTGAATAGTCAGCTACTTATGACAAAGGCGTGAAGAGTGAATTCAGATGGTAAAAGTTTGATACGGAAGACATAGCTTAAATTACCCTCCCACACACCACTCACACCACGGAAGTGAACACCTCCCATGTGCCGTGGCACATATACGGCCAGTCGGCCCCCACTAGCTGTGCTTGCTTCGGCAGCACATATACTAAAATTGGAACGATACAGAGAAGATTAGCATGGCCCCTGCGCAAGGATGACACGTAAATTCGTGAAGCGTTCCATATTTTGGAGCTCGCTTCTTAGGTAGTAAAGGGCTGGAATGAAGTTTCTAGGCCTCTGCTCTCGGGCTGGGTGAGGAAAACTCTACTTGATCAGAGCACGATTGAGATGCCTGCGGTGTCTTCACCTGGCATGGTCTCTGCCGCAAAGTCCACTGCCATCTCAACCTCACGGCTGGCTGGGTGCTTGAGTCGCGCTCTGAGGTGAATTTCGGGTGTTTGCGGCTTCTGGAGATGACCGTGGCAGCCAGTCACTCTATGTTCCTTGGTCATAGCGGTGACTTGCTCCCTTCCCCCTCCTTCCTCAGAGCTTGGCTTGCTTAGGGGAAGTCCCGCCTTCTCCTTTGCGTCCCTAGCCATTTGCCGTCCAATGGCTGTGTGCTGAATCAGATGCCGCAGACATTTCCCAGGGTGCTCCTCTGCATCATACCGAGGGCTATGTCTTTTCAAAAATTCGGGCCTTGACAAACACCGCCAACTCTGAATAGTCAGCTACTTATGACAAAGGCGTGAAGACTGAATTCAGATGGTAAAAGTTTGATACGGAAGACATAGCTTAAATTACCCTCCCAC